>NC_066617.1:301769169-301792982 GCF_025201925.1 Gopherus flavomarginatus | reverse complement strand
TTCTGAAAGATTGCCGACCCCTGTTCTAGAACCTCTTCTGAAACCATACCTTTGTCTCTTCTTCTCACAGCAGTCTCCTCTACTGAGCAATTCCAGACCATACCAGATACCCAGAGCTTTTAATAAACTGAAATTCCATTGTGAGGCTGTAAAAAAAGAAAGATGACCATGTTCCCATTAATATATCACCACTGTTTCACAGTTGAGATAGAGCTTATATGAAGTATGCCTTGTTAGAGATCATTGAAGAAGTTATCTGCTAAGAATTATTATCCTGTTTAGATGTGTGTATCACCTTTGTGTATGAAGATATGAATTTTTGCTGTACGCTGGTTACTAAATAGGTTGTATTTGTGGATAACACCCACAAGACAGATTTACTTCAAGACTAGCCAGCCATGTGTTGACAGGCCATTAAGAAGAATCAACTCCTCCAATGGGTCTCTCCGGAGGACGCCTCAGAAAACATATGGACAATGGAGGTCCAGTGACTCAGCAGCACATAGATCCCTGACTTCAGGTTTGAGACAGTAACTTCCCATACATATGGACTAGGGGTATAAATTGGAGACTGTGACACCACCTCCTTGCGTCTTTCCTGCTCCACATCTCTGGACTCTGATTTCTAACAAAGAAAGCCTTGAACAATGGATTGAGGGCCCCATTATTTGGGATGAACCAGAGAAGCTTATTACAAACTGCCAGATTTAACATCACTACTATTGTCCTGATCTACAGACTCTGAAATCAACTGTAATGTTGACTAGAAGGCAGTTAGACTCAGCACATGTCCCCTCCCCTGAAACAGACCACACTATATACTACAGCAGGGATCAGCAACCTTTGTCACGCGGCCCACCAGGGTAAGCACCCTGGCAGGCTGGGCCAGTTTCTTTACCTGCCGTGTCCACAGGTTCGGCTGATCGTGGCTCCCACTGGCCATGGTTTGCCGCGCCAGGCCAATGGGGGCTTTGAGAAGCCGTGGCCAGTACATCTCTGGACTCGCGCCACTTCTCGCAGCCCCCATTGGCCTGGGATGGTGAACTGCAGCCAGTGGGAGCCATGGTCGGCCGAACTTGCTGATACGGCATGTAAACAAACCGGCCTGGCCCGCCAGAATGATTACCCCAGCGAGCCGCATGCCAAAGGTTGCTGATCCCTGTACTACAGCTAAGCAGCAAACACCCACCCAAACAAAGAGACAGAGAGACAGTTAGACAAACAAACTCACTCCCAAGGGTTATGTAGTGACTCCTCCTTCACCTGGAGAACTCCCTCACAAAACTCACATTTTCTGCTCCTGTTGACTAGCTGACACCCTGGGTAAGTTGCTCCAATGGTTAATTGCTCTCACAGTTAAAAATGTGCTTTATTCCCAGTCTGAATTTGTCTAGGTTGAGCTTCTAGCCATTGGATTGTCAAACTTTCCTCTGTTAGACTGAAGAGTCCCTTATTAAATATTTGTTCCCTAATAGGTTGGAATCAAGTCACCCCTAAACCTTTTTTGTTAATTGTTAAAGTAGATTCAAGGCTTCTAGAAAAGTGCTGAAGGTCAGGTATGAGGGAGAAGGCATGATTTTTTAAACGGCCTGTTAAAGTCATCCTTGTGGCTCTTTTCTGAACTCTCTCCAACCTATCAGCTTCCTTCTTGAATCATGGGCACCAGAACTGGTCACAGTATTCCAGCAGTAGTCACAATATAGAGGTAAAATAATTTCTCTTCTACTCCTTGAGATTTCCCTGTTTATGCATCCCAGGATCTCATTAGCTCTTTTGGAACCAGCATCACACTGGGAGCTCCTGTTCAGTTGATTATCTACCATGATCACCATACCTTTTTCAGAGTCATTGCTTCCTAGGATAGTATTCCCCATCCTGTAAGTAATCCCCCAATTGTTTGCTCCTAGTCATATTAAGGCACATATTGTTTGCTTGTGATGCAGGACACATTAGAGGACAGGTTCCCCAAATGCAGGTATTTAAATGGTACCTAGTCATCGTGGCCCAGACTCACTTGGGGGCGGCAAGCAGCTGCCTAGTTCGCCATCCCACCCTCCCAGCACCAGCCTGAGGCATCAGTACCTCCCTCCCCAGTCCCATCCCCCACACCGAAGTCTCAGCCTGCCTGTGCTCAGTTTACCAAATGATGCAAATTGCTCTGAATCAGTCATCTGCAGTGGCACTTGAACACTTTTTACAGTGAGATGGTGAAAGCCAATGGTCCTCAATTACCTCACTCCCCCTCGTTACCCCTGTGCACCCCCTCCCGAGCTGGGGCCAGGAGTAGGACTGTGGTTTCAGGAGGGAGGGACGTGGACAGGGCTCCCAGCTGGGACCATAGCTGGGAGCGGGAGCAGAGCCCTGAGGAGCGGAACCAGCAGAAGCCAGGACCTCATGTGTGAGGATGGCAGCAGAGCCTCGGTCATGGGTCCCTCAGTGTGGACCTGAGCGCAAGGCTGGGAGTGGAACCCTGGGTGCTGGGCTGACTGCAGCCACGATCTGGATGCAGGGCTGGAAGCAGAGCCCTGTGCACTGGACCGGCTGCAACCAGAATCGGGGCACAGGGCCAGAAGTAAAACCGTAGTGGCAGCCGGGACTGGAGCCTTGGGCACGGGTCCTGCAGATGATACGCAGCACCTGAAAGCACCAGTACTAGCCAACTTCTCACAGTGAAACCTGGGGGTGCTGCAGCACCCCCCCCACAGTCCTAGTTACAGAGCCTATGGTCACCTGTCCTCTTAATTATTTACCATGCCTACAATTTTTGTATAATCTTTCAACCTCTCTACATCCTTCTCCCACTTCTTCCTTGAATATATGATCTGCAGGAAGCTTTGTGGGGGAAATCTCAGCATTTTGTTTTTCTAAGACTCCTCCTTGCCACGGAAGAGGTTGATTCCGTCCACTCCCTCTCCGCACACTTATTTGGGTAGGAACATCAGTCTGCTTATTTCAATTTGCTGCCACAAAGAGCCATCACATTGCTGTTCAGCCAGCTTCTATGCTTTGCAAAGTAACTCAATAGATTATGAACAAGTCCTTTGCTCTTGTCAGGAATTGCAGCAGGTGCTTGCATGGATCAAGGGAGTGATCCATTTGTCAATACCCTTAGGCTTTGTTCTATATTTTTATCTTTTCTCTTTTCCTGTAGCTCCTCTTGAGAACTGGGCTGCATCTAAAGCTATTTGAAATGGGAAATATCCCCTTTAAGGCTCTCCATATTCTTTTATTTATTTATTTATTTTTGGTCTTGTGTATGGGCTTGATCCTGTGAGGTATGGAGCACAGCACTCTAAACTCCAGCTGAAGTCAGTGAGAGGTAAAGGCACTCAGCACCATGTAAGAATAATCCCTAATGTACAACCTTTTGAACACACAAAATATCCAGGATTAAAGTGCTCTCTTTGTCATCTTTAGAATGTTTTTCTCAGCTGCACTTTCCCCTGACACTCAATGCATTTCATACTTTATTTACTTTACGTAATTATTTTTATCAACTATTAGTAAAACTCATTCTCTCTTGCATTTTATCAGATTTTTTTTTGTGGGGGTGGGGGGGGGGTGTATCCAGAGCTCAGTGTTAACAGATCAAACAGGAGGTTGTTCCTTTTATGGATACCTGCAGTGTTTACCTCTTTATTCTAACACTATATTTTATCAGGTGACTTATGAAATCTTTTTATTTTTTGTTTATTTGCTAGAAACAGTTTGCTTCAGAGAGTTTGTAAGGTATTTGAATAGTAATATTCTCTCATCAACCTTAAAAATGGGAAGCTGTTCCCATTGTTCATTTCCAAATGCTTATCTCTAAGTCTTTATATGATCAATTTTACAAAGATTTTGTCTTCAAAATGTTGAGGTAGACATTGTTTATGTTTATGCTTGAATTAATTCTTTCTGCTAACTCTAAATTGTAGAGATGGACAGTATCTAATCCTAAATCATTGGGGATTTTTCTGCAATCCTCATATAGGATGAGCTATTGAAGTCAAGGGGAATTTTAACTAAATTATAGACTGTAGGACAGGGTCCAATGTGCCTATACTGCAAAATGCAGGAACCTACATTAAACTTTCACACTGCAATCTGGGAAAATATATGAACCGCATTGTATGTTACCTACTCTTGGAAGTCTCTTTAATGCAGAATTTTAGCCACACTTAATGGCAATACATTATTTATTTATATATTTATCTGGTATCCATTAAGATAGTAGCTGAAGAATCATACATTTATTGAAGAAAGTGTTATTTTATCCAGATATCTACCTTTTTTTTTTAAATGGAAATTTTGTCTGAGCCTTAACTATGGCCAAAGAGCGTACAGTATCATTGAGGAAGTAGACTTAAAATCATCTTTACATGCCTCTGGTCCTGGGGCCACTTTGTTCTCAGCTGGTCTCCTGAAATAAGTAAGTACTCCAGCTTGTACCGGCTGCCAGTGACTTCAAAGGACTGATATTTCAGTCAGTTTTGGATCATCAGGGCATGAGTAGGCTCTGCCCACTCATGCTCCCTTTATCCCAGATATGGCCTAATCTCACAGACAGAGTGAGGGAGAGTGGAATAGGAGTTGCAACACCTGAGGATTCTTCTGTAACAGGATGATCATCCTATAGCCCAGGGGAGGGCAAACTTGGGCCGCATCGAGTTTTGGAAATTGTATGGAGGACCGGTTAGGACAGGCTGTGCCTCCCCAAACAGCCAGGCGTGGCTTGGCCCCCTGCCCCTATCTGACACCCCCCAGTTCTCACTTCCTGATGGCCCCCAGGGGACTCCTGACCCATCCACCCCTCAGCTCCCATCCACCCCCCCTGCTCCCTGTCCCCTGACTGCCCCAGAACCCCAACCCTTGACTGCCCCCACCATCCCATCCAATCCCTCTCTCATTCTTGCCCCTTCGAGACCCCTGCCCCATTCAACTCCCCTTTTCCCCGCCCTCTAACCGCCCTGACCCCTATCCACACCCCCGCCCACCGACCAGCCGCTCTAACTCCCCTGCCCTCTAGCCAACCCCCCCACTCTCTGACTGCCCCAACCCCTATCCACACTCCTGCCCCCTAACCAGCCCCCCTAACTCCCCTGCCATCTATCTAACCCCCCTGCTCCCTGCCCCCTTATCACACTGCCTGGAGCACCATGGCTGAGCACCAGGACGGGCAGCCGTGCCACTCGTCTGGAGCCAGCCACACCACCACGCAGCACAGAGCACCGGGTCAGGCTGCAGCTCTGCAGCTGCGCTGCCCCAGGAGCTCGCAGCACCAATGCCAAGAGCATTGTGCCAGCAGTGCAGTGAGCTGAGGCTGCAGGGGTGGGGGAACAGCAGGGGAGGGACTGGAGGCTAGCTTCCCAGGCCAGGAGCTCAGTGACCATAGTTTGCCCACCTCTGCTGTAGCCAGTTATGCTGGTGTTAAGCATCCTTAGCAATGGAGGTGCAGTGGAGAAACTGGCCCTTGTAGGCACATTCTAGTTTCTGCTATATGTAAGTGCTCACATCGATTTCACAGGAACATTTTAGTTAAAAATGCAGCATATGTTCTGCAGCCACTTTTTAAAATATTTTCTTTACCTTTTGTTGTTGTTGTTGTTGTTGCTTTGTTTTGTTTTAAATTTCTACTTGGATTTAAAAACAACAACAACAACAACCATTCTCCTGCTCATTTGCTGTTTATGGCCCCAATTCAAGACAATATTCTTATACAAGGAAGCACTTGAGCACATACTTAACTTTAAGCATATACCCAAATGCTGTACTGAATTGAGCCTATATACTTCTGGTGTGATCCCAAACCATGTATCACTCTCTGATATCTTTGCTCATCTTTTGCAGGTTTTGCTAAAGGATTGTTTTGTCTATTCCTAACCAAGCTTCCTCTACTAATAACAATCATGATGAACACCATTTCCCAAATATTTTTCAGCTTCTTTCTCTTATCTGTTTTAGATATGTTGTAGTTAAAAATGGTCAAGCTTTTTTCAACAAAACATTTTTATGTTAGAAAATGTGGATTCCAGGAAAGCAAAACTTGAAAAAGTTTAGAAATCATCAAAACATTTTTCTTTTGACATTTTCAAACAAAAAGCAACTAACAATATTTGCCTTTTTAACTTTTTGTATTTAAGTTGTTTGTCTATCACTATTGGTCTGTCTGGTCTATTTAAATTGTTAGAGAGACAAGGTAGGTGAGGTAATATCTTTTACTGGACCAAGTTAAGATAAGGTAATAACATATTGCCTCACCCACCTTGTCTCGCTAGTATCCTGGGACTGACATGGCTACAACTACTCTCCATATTAAGATAGTTAGCTCTTTGGTGTGAGGGTAGTGTACACCACCTAGGACAATGGAGTCCCAATCCTTATTAAGGCCTCGAGGTGCTGCTAGGATATAAAACTTAGGGCTTGTCTACACTACTCACCAGCTCAGCGGGCAGTGATCTATCCAGCGGGGGTCAATTTATCATGTCTAGTATGGACATGATAAATCGACCACTGAGTGCTCTCCTGTTGACTCCGGTTCTCCACCAGAATGAGGAGTGCAAGTGGAGTCGATGGGAGAGCATCAGCTGTCAATGTACCTCAGTGAAGACACCATGGTAAGTAAATCTTAGTATATTGACTTCAGTTACGCTATTCACGTAGCTGAAGTTGCATATCTTAGATCGACCCCATGCGGCAGAGTAGACAAACCCTTAGTAACTGTTCTTAAGACCTGTAAAGAGGTTCACTGACTTCAGGATCATCTTCTTATAGCTAGGCATGGCATGGCATCTGTCTTCCCACATGGGTTCCCCTTACTGACGGTCTCTCCATTGCGGTAGTGCTCTCTCTTCCCATAACTTGGCCCTTTAGCCAGGCTGCATATTAGTCCACCCCTTTCATGGTTACAGAGTCCAGCTGAAGTAGAGTCCAATGACCTTACAGAAAGTCTTCTATCCATCTCTGAGTTCTGTGGTCCTTACACCCCTTACCTCAGGGAGTTTCACCCCACCTTCCTCAGGAGCTGGTAGGAGAACCCAAGATCTCCCTCTGTTCTGGTTTCCAGCCAAGGGACCCTATATCTAGCAGCCACAGTCTACTTCCTCAGATTTCCTGGACTGCTTTCTACCTTTTCCTGTCCCCCCCAAATGCAACTGCCAAATTTCTCTCTACAACACCTTTCCACTATAAACTTTCTGCAGAATCTTGCTATAAACTTTCCAGCTTTATCATCACCATGCAGCCCCTCCACATCAGGGCTTCATTATCAATTAAGCCTGGATTTTAATCTCTCACAGGTGCTGCTAGGTATGTTAATTGGCCTCCTTGGCCCACATTAATCCCTTCAGAGGCTGTGTATACATCCCATCAGAGGACACATAATGGTTGCATTCCTTTTAAATATTCTCTGCACTGGTGATGTTTGTCCTTACCTAGACACGAGTGTGTACCCTTTTTTCTCCCTTGTTTTACTTAGTTACAGTTACAGAATCTCTATTGTCGCTAGAAGCATCAGCAAACAGCTATACTGAAAAAAGAGAGCTTAGTGCAAATCTGGTGATAAGCTGATGGGGGCATTGTAGGAGCAGTGAAGCCAGGTGCCTTAAAACTGAGCATGCTATTGCTGTGACTCTGTGCTAGCTGATTCATGGAGCAACATTAAAGGTTATGGCAGCCTGTAAATAACCTGTCAAACTCCTACTGCTTTTCCTACCTGATTCAAAAGATTCATCAATCTCTCCATTCACTTGTACTGCACATCTGGATTGCTTATTGATGATCTGGATCGTGTTCATCAGTTTCTTGCTCATTTAATGCCTCTATAATCACCTCAACCCTGTGTAAACCTTTTCAGAACCACTGAGTTGTAAAAATGTCTTCTTTTTGTTGTTCAGAGTTCTGCTCTGTGCTTTCTGACTATCTGTTTGACAGTGCTATATGCTATTCCTCTGCCCTTCCACCAGCACCTTTATTCCGAAGTAATAAGTGTTTCTAACTAAAGAGAAAAAAACAATATGAACTTAAAATGAAGACATACAAACTTTTTCATTAACCCTTTTTTTAATGTAAAGGAGACATTAGCCATAAGGTCTAGCTTTGTTGAATACTCCAGACTTCGTAACTTTTTTAATCTGGGTAGTGAAAGTGAAGTTGCTAATTTTTTCTTTCTATAAACTTTAAACTAGAAAACTAGCAACATTTACTACATTCATTAATTTTTGGGGCTTGCTGACTCTGATACTAAAACTTCCCTCAAAGGCCCAACTTCTGGAGAAGTTTAGAGTATTGTCTCAGGTTTAATTTACTACAACATCAAGCCTGTTAGAAAAAAAAAGTATATTTTTTTCTAGTTTTGTTTGTGAAAAGGGAAGTCATGGCATGTGTGTAGTGGTGGAGACCATACAATAGGGAATGTGGATATTCTGTATGTTCACGATCACTGAATGGAGAGCTAAAGTAAATAAAGGAAAACAGCAGCTAACACTGAAACCTTCAGCAATTTGAGCCTTATCTAATGCCCACGAATATCAACAGAAAGACAGATAGACTTTGGTGGACATTGCATCAGGCCTTTTATGAAGGTCATATATAATACTCATTGTGGCTAAAATCAGAGGGATACCTTTTTTTTTTTTGCATAATGTAAAGATGATTTAATCACACAGCTTCCAAAGCATTAATGAGAACCGAGGAGTTCAAACGTCATTTGTCAGCTCTGAATATCTAGCCTCAGCCCCCAAGATTACTCATGTCAGTAAAGTTATCTATATTGTATTTGTAAGTATTTTCAGAACTAGACACTGCATTATGAAAACTAAAACAAAGTCAGGCTTTTTAGAAGTCCAAGCAACGAAAGGTCACAGAGTATTTTTTTTTTACTTTTAAACATTTGTAAAAATTATATATATTGTAAAAGACATCTGAGGATTTTGTTTTAGATTTACTATTTTATATATGGTAAATCCAGGGTAGACTAATGGATCAGGTCCCAGTTACATTCAAGACCACATCTCCGTTACAAAACTGTTATGGTTCTCTCAGACAATGCAGATCACAAATCCCTGAACTAAGCATATTGAAGTTGGGGACAAAGCAGTCTCAGTTGAGATCCTGCTGTGGAATGAAGAAGGAGATTAGATTAATCTAGATTTAGATCACCTTTAGATCTACTGCAAAACATTTCCATTTGATAAAGTTTCCCCACCCTAAAAAGAAAGTCATTCTCCTTTTTCTCCCACCTCAAGCAGAGCTTTTTATAAACCAGAAAGACGGAAGAGCCAGAAATTCCATTAAGTCCATTATGGACTTTACTATGACAGATATATTTTATGTGGACAGTGCTTAAATACTGCATTGATGGGTCCTGGTACAAACCCCTCAGATATATAGCTAGACAGACTAAGTAGTGTGGTTTTGATCCATTATAATGCTTCTCTACCTTTATGTATTTGTGTGAGATTAGCTTTCTTAGGGCTGGCCCACACTACACAGTTAGGTCAACATAAAGCAGTTTATGTTGACCTAATTATGTCAGTGTCTACACTACAGCCTTCCTCCTGCCGATGTAAGTGCTTTACTACACCAACATAATAACTTCACATCCACAAGAGGTGTAAGTCTTATGTTGGTGTAGTTAGAGTTATGCAGTCTCTGTGTAGGCTCCCAGCTTGGACCCTGCTCCCAGCTTGGAGCCAGGGTGAGAAGCCCCAAGCAGCTTCCCCTGCTTCCAGAAGGGAATGAAGGGTGAGGGAGCCACAGGCAGCTTCCTTCTACTCTTAGCAGGGGCGGCTCTAGGTATTTTGCTGCCCCGAGCACGGCAGGCAGACTGCCTTCAGCAGCTTGCCTGCGGGAGGTCCCTGGTCCCGCGGATTCGGCGGCACACCTGCAGGAGGTCCGCCGAAGCCACGGGACCAGCTGACCCTCCGCAGGCATGCCGCCGAAGGTAACCTGCCTGCTGCCCTCGCAGCGACCGGCAGAGCACCCCCCGTGGCTTGCTGTCCCAGGCATGCTCTTGGTGTGCTGGTGCCTGGAGCAGCCCCTGACTCCTGGGGGGAACGGGGAGCAGAGGTGGGACAGCCTGCTTGGAGCCTGTGGGGCAGCCAGTCGTGTAGGGAGCTGCCAGCAGAGCTGCCAGACCAGGCTCTTAGCTCCCCACATTGCCCCTCTTAGACCAGTGAAAGTGCTCCTGGTGAGGACGAACACCACCAGTGCAAGGAAAGTAAAGTGGATATGCAGTAATTACTGCTATGGCTGTAAATTAACCTAATATAGATTGACTTAGGTTTGTAGTGCAGACATACCCTTATTAGGAAAGTCAATGGAGGGAGGGAAATTAAACAGATTGACTGTCTTCCTTTGTGGTTCTGGTCTTCTTGGTTAGCATGAAGGAAGCAATTGTACCTATTTTAACATGTGATTTTTTTTTAATGTAAAGAAATCCCCTCCCCCCCAGATCTCTGTGTTCTAGACACAGATATTTACTATAAATTAATTTTAAAAATTAGGATGTAGTTGCTCAATAACCTATTGCACCTCAGATGAATATTGAACACAACATCTGTCTTTATGATTAAAATTTCAACTCAGAATAAAAATCTATCAAAATTCCATCTTCAGTCTATGGTTATAAAAAATGCAAGCCTTTAGCATACGGTCACTATTCCTTTTTAATCCAAAATCTTACCAAAATATAAGGAACATCTTCATGTGACTGGGAATTATGCACATTTATTCACTGGAATTAAATCAAAATTGTATTTTTGGTTGTCTTTAATTTGAAGAATACATTTGCAGAAATGAATCTTGATATTAACATACAGATGGAACTGCAGAGTATGTCAATATTGATTGACAAAGCTGATATATAGCTTGTTGCTTTATTTTAGATTAGTTCTACATTTTCTGGTGAAGGATATAAAAATGTAAAACAGTATTTCAATTTTCCATTCCATTTAAACTGCGAAGAAAGTAATAATTGAGAGAAAACTAATAAAAGACTCTGCTGTTAGCATGTGATTGACATGTGGTTAAAATATGTTTTGGTTGTAAAGACAGTCCAGTATCAATAAAACAGTGTTGACTCAGTTGCTACCTTCAGGCTTCTTTGGCTCACATATAATTGATATTAAAGCAACAGCTGAAAGAGAAAAAGAATAGTGTGTTATGTCTATATGGATTTCCACTGATAGGTTGCCATGGTTTTCTTTAGAAATACATTTGAAATTAAGGGAAAATGTAATCTAGGGCAAGTCTAACTAATTGTTTTCTTTGTTTAGCATTTTGTAAAATGAAAGGCAAACTTTAGCACCATTGTGAAGATAAAATTTTGTCTCTCTCTCTCTCTCTCTTTTTTTTTTTTGGTACATATCTACATACCATAGAATGAGAGTTGAAATGAGTGATTCCAAACATGAATGTGAACCAACCTTAAAAAGGCATGTGTTGTTAAAGCAAAAAGAATTTTTAAATACTATTTGTTTTCAAGTCTCAATGAGGCAAAATTTAATTTACATGAATAATCCTTATCAAATAAGTGGTCCTATTGATTTTAATGTGTTGAAATGTGTGTTTAGAGTAGGCAGGATCAAGCCCAAGAGAGTAAATATGTATTTATTTTGATTTGTACTATAGCTAGCACAATATAGCACAGGTCTCAAGCTATGGGAAACCTTGGCAATCAATTTTTAAAAATATAAACAAATAGAATGGCATATTTTGTTTCTCCTATGTCAGGAGAAATCCTGGCCTCACTGAAATCAATGGCCAAAATAGCATTGGCTTCAATTTGGCCAGGACTTCACCTCTTATGTCTAGTGACTGTTCGATACTCATCTTCCTGGCTTGTTGCTCTGATAGCAAACTGCATGGAACTTGACACACTTTTAACCCAATAACTCTTTTCCTTGGTACTATTCTAAAATTGTGTATTTTCCAATTTGTAATTTATCCATACCTCTAGTTCATATATTTCCTTAATGGGTATAAACTCACCTTCCCAGACAGGTATTAGGCAAGGACCTGCAGAGACCCAGCAGCTGCACCATGGCCCTGAATATAGGCAGCCCAGCTAGAGAAGAGTGAGTGAAGGTGTCCAAAGGTTGGCCAGCTCCTTGGTGTTCCTGTTTCAGCTAGCTGGAGAGGGGACCCCAGATAGAATCCTCTGCACTGCACTGCCCATCATGTGTTCCTCTATAGTGAGTGCATAATACAAACAATGGCATATTATTAGTTGTTCTTCATATCTACTAATTATGTCACCGCAATCATTCCCAGTGGCTATTGCTAAATCCAGGGGAAAAGTTATGATGCAAGGTTGGCGTTGATCTTTACTTTATATTTCCCGATATTCAGAAGTATAATTTTGTATTACCTTGGGTCTTGTATTACCTTTGAATTTCTTGGGTTTCTGAGGTTTGAGTGTAGTTGAACTCAATGCTCTGGAAGGACATGAAGCACCACTGGGCAACCTTAACTCTGTGCAAATGAAATTTTGGGGCAGTTAAATTACAAGTGGGCACTTTCTTGATTTACTTTCTTATTTCTCATTATCTTAATAAGACTCTGTTACTCCTGTTCAATCTGCACTTGCCAGGAGAGCTAATCTATGTAAAATATGCATAGAATGAAGCAAACCAAACATTTAACAAATGTAGGCTTTTTTGTTTGCTTGTTTGTGAATAATTTCTGAACCATTCACAATTTCTGTTAACGCATTCTATGGGCCAGCACAAGACCTGGGAGAAGGGGTACAAAGGTAGCTTTAAGCCACTATTGCAATCCTAGAACCAATCTGTAGCAGGCGTGTTCCCAGCACAAGTCAGAATGGGCCTTAGGGTGTAGAGGCAGAATGGCAAAGGCAGCATTCTTTCAGAAAGTGGCATCTGTTTTCATCTGTGCATAGCCATGTCCTTTCCTGACTATCCAACAGCTGTACTAGCACTGCATGGTCCTTGGGCTCAGGGTTTATTATTAGGACCATGTTATGCCTGGCCACTATGGAAGTGTACAAAGTAGGGATGGCTCCTTGTATGCTTCCTTAGTATAGGATAAGTATAATTGGAGATATACCTATTACTGGAAGGGGACTTGAAAGGTCATTGAGTCCAGCCCCCTATCTTCACTAGCATGACCAAGTACTGATTTTTGCCCCAGATCCTTAAGTGGCCCCTTCAAGGATTGAATTTATATCCCTGGGTTTACAGGCCAATGCTCAAACAACAGAGGTATCCCTTCCCCCCTCCTTGCCTTCTGTGGCCATGCTGGCCTGGGAATAATCTTGATGAAAACATAATCACATAGTTGGACTTCTCATTCTTCCCCACTTTGATTTCACAGTTGTTGTAATACTAGAAAGGTTTGCAGGATTACCATTTAAGAAATCACAAGCCTCTTGCTAATTTTTTACTTCCTGTTGCCACTGGGACTGTTGCACACTGGTAAGTCATAGAAAAGCAGAACATTTCAGAGATGTGACTGATGACAATAGCTACATTGGTTGAAGGATTTTGATCTCCAACAGAAGTCTGGAATCAATCATATGCCTGAAATTTTCAATGTTGCTATATGATTTAGTATCTGATGTCCCATGTTCTACAGCTTCCATTTGGAGTGGCACAATTTCACTCTCATTTTAGGAGAGTAGCAATAATTTCCACTCTGTGTTAGATACCATAGAGTCAGTAAGTCACCACAACTAGGGTACACTACCATGAGTGCCATTTTACAGTAATTAAGAAGAGAAAGACACATGTTAATTTTCCTGCTGCCTGTCCAGTGGTAGTTTTTGCTCTCCAATGCAAAGTAATGTTTCAGTATGCTTTCATAGATGTATTTTTCGGTTAATATACTATCTCTCTCATTCTCTCTCTCTCTTTCTCTCTCTCATGATAGAATATAGTAGAGAGGAATATGTAACTACCTTGTGGTTTACAGAGCATGGACCCTTTAAAACCCTGTCCTGAGGCAGAAGAAGGGCTGATGGTTCCAGGGAGAGGAAGTGCTGGTTGTTTGAGAAGGGGATGGAGAGAGGGATTCTGACAGGGTGCATCTGTCAGTAGCTCCAGAGACGAGGGCTACAGCAAGCAGGTCCTCACAGAGTAAGCAGCCGAGAACCAGCACAAAGCCTGGAAGGGACCGAGCAGTTGACCAGGGACACCCCAGGACAGCGGCCAGGAGGAGCACTGTGACAGAGAGAAATCATCTGAGAAGGACAAACCACAGCTGGACCCAGTATCCCTGTTGACCAGAGCTGTGTGGGGCCGTGAGTAGTGGCACTTGTGAGTTTGCATTGGGAATAGGGAGGGTGGCTGTAGCTAGCTAAGTGGGGAGGTTGTCACTCTGTGTGGGTTTGCAGAGAGTGGTAGTAGTCATCGGAGAGGTTTGTTGGGGAAGGTTTACTGGCATCAAAGATGATCAGAAGCACCCGAGACTCACTATTGGACTGAAACTCAGCCCAGGATTCCTGAACTCTGGATTTAGACACAGCGCTCAGTGCCTGTCCTTTATATTGTGGTATCATTGGGCCTATGGGTCCTTGTGTTGGATGTAACTCTGTTTTACCACTCCCCTTATCTTTTCCCTTGTTGTTTTTCTCCATTCATCCCTCTATAAATAAATGAGGAAGGATTCTCCAGAGGGAGGGGAAAGATAGTCCAGTGGTTCATGCACTAGCCAGGACTATAAATGGCCTTGGTTTAAATGACCAATTCCTTCTCTTCTATACCCATTCTAAATGGGAATAATAGCACTTCCCTACCTCACAGAAGTGTTGTGAGGATAAAAAAAAACATAAAGATCGTGAGGCATTCAGATACTAGTGAGAAATCTATGAGTACATATGACAGGTAGTGATGAACCATTTGTCAGTGCATTGGTGTCTAAAAACCAGAATGCAAGTTATTGCTGAGCTACTAAAATGACAGTGGAATTATCCACCTCCAAACAGAAGTTGTAAAAGATGGGGCAAAGGATGGTAAATTAGATAGCAGTTCTGACAATTTCAGCATATGACTGATGCTAGATATATCCAAATGTTTATATATGTTCTCTTTTACAATCAGACTAATACATTGTGCAATATACAGGTTGCCAAGTAGTATAGGTATTGTAATGGTAGTTTAAATTAGCCAATAACTACATTTTGTCATACCATACCTGTATTTCAGGATAAATTACTAAAAGGAAGTGGAGAGTGGCTAAATAGAAGACAAAGAAAATAGGAGAACACATATGTCTATCTTCTCTTATAGCCCCCATCGTCCCTTTCATTGCCCCACATTATTTAGTTTATCCTCAGTACACCCCTGTGAGACAATGGTCTATTCTGGGGAGAAGAAAACTGAGTCCTAGAGGTGAAATGGCTTGGAAAGTCTGTGGAAGAAGAGGTAGGAATTGAACTGAGTACTCCTGAGTCCCAGTTCAGTGACTTAACCTTATAGCTGTCCTCCTTCTTGTGCAATGATGAGCCCACACAAGTAAACTACCCACTGACAATATTCAAGTAAATCCAAATAAATATGACATTGTGAAAACTGCAAAAAGATTAATATTTAGTTTCCATCCTTAAAAGTTAGTTATACTCTTGATCCTGCATGCAATACAGAATATTGAAAAAGCTTCTGTATGAAACTCCTGCATTTGAAACAATTAATAAATGGGTGCCAGGCTAAATGAAAGTTTGTTTGTTTCCTCTGTATTTATAAGTAGCCTTTTACCCATCAGAAGAATAGCATGTAAATACAGCTAGTCAAAAATTTTCAAAATGGTGAGAAAAAGTTATAGTAAACATTTTTAAAAAGATTTTCACTTTTTCTTTCTTTCTTTCTTTCTTTCTCTCTTTCTTTCTTGTGATCTTCAGCCAGTTTATAGACTAATCAACATTATCTTTAAAAAATAACAAAAAAATTAAGAAATGTTTGCAAAATGTTCTACTTATTCTTTATTCAGTCAAGGAGTATTTTAGGGACTCTTAACAATCTCGTGGTCTTAAGTTACAATAGCAAAAGTCTTGGAAAGTATGGGTGAAAAGATATAGGTGAGACCTTCAATAAAGCTCAGCTTTGGCCTACCTTTGCCCATAGTTAAGTGATTTGTAAAACTTCCATTTAATTCAGTGGGATCAAAGTTTAATCAACATGAGTGCTTTTGAAAATCCCAGACGTAATATTGCTGGGCAAACCACAGAAGACTCTGAGGTTTGGAAAACATCAAAGAATTGGGCTCATACCCAATCCATTATGGTCTGAGAACTGGACTGAAAAATTTATGAGAATGAGCTATCTCAAGATACACTTTCAGGGACCAGGTGGGTTGGAATAACTTCAAGATTAGACTCTCTGACAGTGTTTCTGCTTCCAGAAAAGAACAATGGGGAGAGGATAGAAGTGGAGAGGCATGAAAATCAAAGAGAGAAGGATTGGACCCTCAGTGATTATTTGAATAATGTACAAGATTAAAATGGTCAGCAAATGAAACATTCTTTTCTGCATGATCAGTGGGATTAGGACTGACTTGTTTTATGGTCCAGGACATTTTTTTAAATGAATTTGTGGTTGATTAGCAACAAGCACTTAATGGGAGTGCAGAGTGAGGAACACCTACAGCGCTGGTCCAGTAAATTGTCCATTGCCAGTCCATGTGCTATGAAGAAGCAGCCTACAGCCATGTTGAGAAATTCTACATGTTTTGTTCCTGAATTTTTCAACAACTATAGCTAGATGATAATTCTTACTGGTCGGTATTTATGGCTTGTAATTTATTATCCTGGGGCTTAAGAGTTTGAAGGAACTTTTTTCTGAACTGATGGAAATTGTCTTTTTCAAAGACATTCTATGTCTTGTACTCATACAATGAAAATAATCGGTTACTCTTAAAAGTCATTCTTTTGACTGGTCTGCAACAGGAAGTTCTCACTGACTTCAATAGCAGCAAATTTGAACACACTTTGGACATATCTACAGTGCATCCAGGAGCAAGACCCCCAGCCCAGGTCTAAATACTCATGCTAGTGGGGCTCGTGCTAGTACTTAAAAATATCTGTGTAGACATTGTGGCTTGGGCTCTGAAGCGTGAAGGTGGGGGCAGAGTAGGAGGGTTTAAAAGCCTAGGCTCCAGCCCAACTGCAACTTCAAAGCACTGTCTACCCAGCTATTTTTGGAGCACTCTCATGGGCCCTTCTACCACAAGTCTATGGATCTGGACTGAGAGACTCAGTCCCAGATTCTGTGTACACATGCCCAATGACTGTTTCAATGGTCTGAAAGGTAGATTGTTAGCAAGTGATCAGTACAAATCACCACCCTTCTTTTATCACCTCATAGCCTCTCTTTAAAACTAGGAAGTTAATTGTCCGATCTCCTTAGTATCACTACATTTACCACATCTTTTGCGTAGCTGTCAAATGCCCTCCAAATTATTTTTGTAGCATACACATTTTTACTTTATATATATTGTAATGCAGAAAAAAAATTCACATAAAGAACAGAAATGATGTAAGGAAAGGATTTTTCCTCAAGAGCTGTCCAGCAAAACTCTGCAAGCCTATGTACAAACACACACACTTCACACTACGCACATATGCATGTAATACATACTTCCCTCTGCTCAAACATACAGACACTTCACCCATTTCCCATTTACATCTACATGCAAGCAGAAAACAATGTGATTTTGAAGCCTATGGAGCATGGCATTTCCCCAGGGTAGCATTATTATAAAAAACACCTGTTCTAAATAATTTGGTGCTGTTTATCCACTAGGGAATTTATTAGGCTGTTCAATTGCCCTTAAAATGTGTTATTTCATAGCTGAGATGGCATGGTTTTACAACAGGCTGCAGCTTAAGTTGTTTAGGGACATTGGAGAATCAAACCTCTTGAAAGAGGGTTTTGCTTCTACTTTTTGCAGGATATGGGTGTTTCTTTGCACATTTTGTCTGGGAAAGCAAGTAGTTTTCTGTGACGGGACATATGCAGGTTGAAGTTTTTGGATCAGCAACAGTGGTGCAGTTTGCTATAGCACTTGTTGAGAGAGGTGGGTGGAGGTTGATAATAATTAAGACTATGATTTAATCGTGGGTATTTTTAGTAAAAGTCATGGACTGTTCAGGGGCAAGAAACAAAAATCATGGGCCTGTGACCTGTCCATGACATACTATAAATACCCCTGACTGAATCTTAGGGGGGAGAGGCGCTGTGAGAGGGGAGCCCTACGGCCACGGCACTAGCTGTGGGGGGCCTGTTGCCTCTCCTGTCGCCACCTGGGTGGAATCCTGGAGGATGTCTTGGGAGCCCTCTGCTGCTTCAACTGCCACTGGGAGGGAGGGAAGCCCTCGGGGGCCTGCTGCTGATCTGATTGCCACTGGGGAGAAGCCCCAAGGGGCCCACTGCCAGTTTCGCTGCTGCCAGGGGGAGGAGGATAATTCTGAATTTAGAATGTAAACATTCTGGGGGGCAGGGAACATCTCACACTCTGTGTTGGTAAAGCGCACAACGGGGCCTTGACTATGAGCACTAGGTATTACCATATTACAAATAGCCAATAATAATAACAGTACAAATACAGCTGTACTGCATTATGGCTTGGAAAAAAAATAGTAAAATTATTAGAATGGCCCAAAGCACATAAAAGGTGGGGAGACACTCAAAATGTTCTATGTACCTAGAAGCATAAACACAATGTGTTTTATATTCTATAGTTCTTATGATAATTAGGCAAACCTTGTGAGAGTTACTGTGAAATCCAGTGGTTTCTCCCACTAGTTAATGTTACTGATCTGACTCAGACAGTCTTACAATTAGATGAGTAAGACAAATTTACAAGGTCCTTATACTAGGAAAGGCTTCATCCTGTGGAGTGATCAGTAAGGAATTTTCTGACCGTAGTGGTGATGTAGGAACCCCCCATTCCTCCACCCTCAAGGTCTAGCATGCTACAATTTTTGTAAGTTAATAGTTTTTGTTCTTCCTAAAGATATTGTTATACAAGGTAGTAGCTTCTCATAGCACTTACACTGAGAATATATATTTTTGCACTTATGATGCATAAACAGGGGTTTTTTTTAGGATCACAACAGGTTTCTCACATTGGGTTAGCACCTTGCCTAATGGATTGTCTCATTGAAATAAATGGCATTGCCACTGACATCAGAGTGATCATGATTTCACTCAATGAGGCTACTTCCGAATTAAGGTGCTACCTATCATGAGTAAGGGATTTCAACTCTGACTCTGAACAACAATAATTTACATTTATATACCACCTTTCACCCAGCAGGATCACAAAGCATTTTTCAAAGGGCCTGAATCTGCTCCCTTATTCACACTGAGTAATACTCTACTCAACAGTAAGTTTACTTACACAGCAAGATATTCCTTGATATGAGTAAAGACAGTGGAAGTAGGCCCATCCACACAGGAGTCTTTACCTGCCAGTAAATACACCTCTATCTCCATATAATGCGACCCGATATAACATGAATTTGGATATAACGCCGTAAAGCAGTGCTCGGGGGGGATGGGGGCTGCGCACTCCAGTGGATCAAAGCAAGTTTGATATAACGAGGTTTCATCCATAATGCGGTAAGATTTTTTGGCTCCCAAGGACAGCGTTATATCGCGGTAGAAGTGTATGAACTTGTGCAGATAATTATCTCTCTTATATCAAAATATCGATATTTTCTTTTTAAAAATTTAAAAACGACCCCTAATATTCTTGCAAATACAAGAAAATAAATATTTTCCAGATGTCAGCATTATAGCAATAGAACGGGTGTTGTGATCTTTGATCATGCATGGGTGATAGAATCACCATTATCTAAAGGAAAGTATTTGATATTGTGTAAGTAACCAAAAAAAAAAAATTAAAATGTTTTCTTAACTGACACTTTTTTTTATAGATGACAGCACTCTATGGAGTCAGCAAGCTGCACTACTCAGATAAAACCTATAAGAACGAAACAGAGATTACTTAAAAGGAATTAATCCCAGGGCCTCTGGCTACCACCTCACAGTTTCACCAGCAAAGCTACTCAGCCAAAAGACATTTCTTTATGGAACAACAATATCTTTAGGCATTTTCTACCTTCATTTCTGTAACTGATATTTCTGATGATAGTGTTCTCCACAAGAATGTGTATCATCTTACATTCATGAAAGATGAATAAAGAAAGAAGCATCTCCATTTTTCATGCAATCAAAATGTAAACTATATTGAAATGCTGCCATCAAAGGGAATAAAACAGTGGAAAGAATGAAGATTATGTACAGGAAAAGGACAGTGTGATAGTAGGTTATGTGTAAAAGCCTAGAGATAAAAATAAAACGTTCAGTTTAGCCATCATGAAATGTGCAGGCTTGGCAACCCTGGATACCAAAGCCCTCCACCTCCAAAACAGGTACAGTGTAAACAATTGCTCTCACACTGTTTTCATGGCTCAGTTATGGCTCACAGGGCCCATCATTAGTGCAGCTAATAAAGAATAAAGCTATTTCTATGCAGTCCTTAACCTTTCATCAGAGATTGTCAAGCAGGGTGCCAATAAATGCTAGTTAGGATGGTGGTGATGTGGACACCTGAGTAGAATGGGATTGATACTTTTAGCACATCTTCATTTAGGCTGTACATTGAACTGGTGCCCTAGAACTGAAAACCTCTCATTATCAATCCTACAAGCCAGATAACTCTCAGTTTAAAATGCCAGAAGCCATCCTAGCTGAGAGGGATTAGTGGGCAGTGTATAGTCAATGATGCAAAATAAATGCATGCCAGTTATCACAGGGTTCCACAATTTATTAGGTGGATATTGCCAATACAAACACACTGAGGTCTTGGTCCATGACTGGGGCTTCTAGGCACTACCAAAATACAAATAATAAACAATAATAAAACATTTGACATGTTTATTATGAGTAGCGAATACATGAGTGTAATCTCATCCACAAACACAAATTCAGCTACCACCTCTAGGCTGATGACTCACAGATCTATCTCCTTACTCCAGCCCTGTCTCCTTCTGCCCAAAAGAAAATATTGGTCTCTTTCAGCAATCTTATAATTGCCTCGTCATCAGATCAAGCTCAATATGGCTAAAGAGAGTGCTCCATATTTCCCCTCAAGATTTCCCATCCATCTCCATTCTTAATCACAGTGGGCAACACCACCATCTTGCCTGTCACTTGGGACCATAATTTAGGTATCATCTTCAACTTGGACCTCTCTCTATAGCCTCACATCCAGGATCTCTCTAAATCTTTTTGCCTACCACCACTTAAAATACACCAGGGCTGCCACCTTCTGAATAGTCTCTCATTGCCAGAATCCCTCCTTTCCTCCTCTTCAGAGCCCTTTACAGACCTCCGCAGCCTTTCTTATAAATCCTATCACCCATTATTTTGGGCTGATTTAATGACCAAAAAGAGTTCCAAACATTATTGTGGACATAATTATCAAATTATTATGTCATCAATGTACACTTTCATGCCTTCTAGACCAGTGGTTCTCAAAGCCGGTCCGCTGCTTGTTCAGGGAAAGCCCCTGACAGGACAAGCCAGTTTGTTTACCTGTCACATCTGCAGGTTCAGCCGATCCAGGCCAAAGGGGGCTATGGAAAGTGGCGTGGGCAGAGGGATGTGCTGGCCGCCCTTCCCGCAGCCCACAATGGGATCTGTGATCGACCGAACCTGTGGATGCAGCAGGTAAACAAACTGGCCCGGCCTGCCAGGGGCTTTCCCTGAACAACCAGTCGACTGGCTTTGAGAACCACTGTTCTAGACCCTCTAGCATCTGGCTCATTATACAATTAAATACTTCTGAAGCCAAACATATTCAGAAAAGCAGTCTTAGGAAGCAGTATTTGCCTAATAGTATCTTGAAAGTGAAGCTCTTAGAGCTCTCAGTCTTCAACGGGATCTGTCAAAGTCCTGCTGATTGATCTAATTTGCTGGAGAATTTGGCTCTTGCTTTCACTGACAATAGTTCACTTCTTGTGGATGAGTGAAAGTATTCTTTTTTATGTTTTAATTCTAGTTCTTAGGGTTCGTATACTGTTATATTCCCCCTCCTTTTTTCTCTACTATTACTAATGGGTGAACCCAATCTGTTGGTTCTTCTAGTCTCTGAATGATACCATTTGCTATCATATTTTGTAGGTCTTCTTCTAGTCTCCTTCTTAAGGCTTATGGGACTTTCTGTGTAGCATGTACCACGGGTTCTGCTTCTTCACTTTAGAGTATCTTGTATGTTATTGTGAAGCACCCATTTCCTGTGAATACATCTTCCCATGGTGCTGTTAATACTTTCACATTTGGTTCTGTGTCATCTTTCTGCGTCTTTGGCATTCATCGTCTTAATGACACTAAGCACTTGACACATATGTAGGCCCTCAACTAGTTGCTTGTCTCTGTCTACCACCACAAACTATTATTTTATTATTTCCTTTTGTTTATGTGTCAGTGTACACTCTTCCAACATTACAATTGTTCTTCCCTTATACGTTTTCATAGATAATTTTGACTTGCCAAATTTTATGTGCTTCTTACATCTCTATTTCAGTTTCTGTTCTTACATTTACTTGTGCACCAGTATCTATATTTTATGTCAGATACTTGCGATTTGTGCTCATTTTAATTAGCTAATCTTTTGAGTCTTTAGCCTCCTCAGTTACTGTGCTTAAGAACAACTCTTCTTCTGTAGCTAAGGACTCCATTTTTGAATGTGATATGTGTATTTGCCTGTTTTCTCCGCACATTTCACATAATGGTTGGGCTTAGGGTTAGGGTTATAGTTTATACATATTTGACTGAATGCTGAGCATTTCCTATCCTCATGCTGGTTGCCATATCACTGGCATTGGTTCCAGCTTTCCATTTTTTCTGTCCCTGGCCAATTTAATTTCTATGAACTTCTTCTGTGGTGGTTTACCTACAGTATTCAGCGGCAATATTCTGTGCCTTTCTCTAGGATTTTTATTTGTATTTCTCTTTGTTCTGCTGATTGGCATACAAATATTACCCTTTCTAGCATCAAATCCATCTCAGTTAGTAACCGTTCACATAGTTATTTATTTTTACATCCTGGGACTTTAATGATAAAGTCTTTTAATATTTTATAATTTCAGGACTGACTTTTTAGTTTTAAGTCTGTGACTAACTCTTCTGTTGTTTCCTTTTCATGCTGTTTTCTGTGTTCTCCTATGGCCATACTGGGTCAGTCCAATGGTCCATCTCGTTCTGTATTATGCCTTGCAACAGTGGCCGGTGCCAGATGCTTCAGAGGGAATGAACAGAACAGGACAATTATCAAGTAACCCCCCTTTGTCATCCAATCTCAGCTTCTGACAGTCAGAGGTTTAGGGACACTTAGAGCATGGGGCAGTGTCCCTGACTATTTTGGCTAATAGCCATTGATGGACCAATTTTCCATGAATTTACTAATTCTTTTTTTGAATCCAGTTCTATTTTTAGCCTTCACAACCTCCCCTGACAATGATTTCCACAGGTTGACTGTGTGTTGTGTGAAGAAGTACTTCTTTTTGTTTGTATTATGTGAAGGGGCTAATAACAATTCCTTATTCACTTTCTCCACACCATTCATGCTTTTATAGATCTCTGTCATATCCCCCCTTAGTCAGTTTCTCAGATTGGTCATCTAAAGAGACTGGCTCAAGTTTGGGAACATCCCTCATTTAGCACTTCAATCATCCAGTGGCCCCACTGGTTGTTTGGCAGGCTTCCTGTTTCTGATGTGCTTTTAAAAAAATAGTAAAGAGTCCTGTGGCACCTTATAGTGTATATAGTGTACACTATAAGGTGCCACAGGACTCTTTGCTGCTTTTACAG